>NC_056733.1:470836449-470871449 GCF_019279795.1 Protopterus annectens
GACTAGGAAAGAAAATCCTTTTTGTTTATTAGGAATGTAAGGATAGCCGTATAGTAAAAGCAAAAGGATACATGGGTTAATGAGACAAGGGAATGAAAAGTTGAGAAGGTTACATGGAGTATAAATATTAGATAGTGAAACACATAATCAGTATATATTTGGGAGTAAATTAGGAAATGTGAAGGAAGCAGCAAAAGAGGAATTCAACCTAAAACTGACTGGTAGGCTAGTTTACATGGGCGTACAACTGGAACTGGACCAATTTAAGACGAGAATAAATTGTGATCCTGTCAGAGCATACTCAGATTTTAATCAAGGCTGGGACACCATCTATATTAACCAAGAAATTAGTAAGAAGAATATTTAGCGCATACCATTGAAGAAGGAAACCCATAGTGGACAAATTAAGAAAAGTCTACAGAAAGCTTTAGTGTGGGAAGAATAGGAAAAATGTTGCATGGAACCTACACACGTCATAAATCCAGAACGTTTAGAATTTTCACACGAGAATGTTTATACATGTATTTTTCACACCAAACAGTCTTCAAAGGATGTTCCCAGGGGTGGATGGCACATGTTATTGATGCATGAATAGGGAACAGGGAGATTGGGATCACATCTTCTGGATATGTGCCGAATTGAAAATATTTAAATATTATGTAGAAAGCTTACTAAAAGAGATATTTCAATGTACAACAGATATATCCAGAAATGCCTATATGTTCAATTATAGCTGAAATGTTCATTTGACTGGGAGATAAAGGCTGGTAATTCTGCCAGTTTTTAGTAAAATTCAGTTACTGGCTAGTAAGTACACTGCCTGTATGCAAGTAATGAACAAACTTAAAAATCCTGAAAGAAAGTCAACTAGAGAAGCTGGAAAGAAAACACTGACTGGGAAGAATACTGCAGCCGTTCAGCAAAAAGCAGTTCAAGCTACAGCTTTTGTACAAGAGATGGCTTCCAGTAATTTAGAGGAAAACGTAAATCAAATGTGCTCAGAACTGATTAAAATAAATGAAACATTGGAGTATATCAACTCAAGTAACAAAAAGGCTGTAAAAATAAAAGAAGCTTTAAACAGCTATTCAGATGAACTGATAAAACTACAAAAAAAATAAAAAATCAGAGGTCAAACTGAAGAAAAGGCTGTCTGAGTATGAAACTGCTCAATAGGAGCTGTTTCAAAAATGGGTGAGTTAGAGGGCAGAACACACAGAGAAAACCTTAGATTTTTTGCCTGTACCAGGGAAATTGGAAGGAACAGACTGTATTAATTTTATGAAAGCACAAGTAAGCAACTGGACTGGTATTCCACAGCAGGATTTGTTAGTTGAAAAGGCACATCATGCATATGCTTCAAACTTGGTCATGAGAAAGCAGCCAGGATCAATATTAGTAAAGATGCAATCATACCATCAGAAAGAGTTGATCCTGACAAGCTGTGGCAGAAAGGCAAAGTATTAAAAACTGGAGGACAGTGGAATGTTTATGGAAAATGATTATTCATTGTACACCATGTAGAGGAGTAGCAAATTTATACCAGCAATTAGGGAATGTCAAAAGACAGGTGTGAGATTTAATTTGCTGTATCTAACTGTTTTCAGAATATTTTTTTCTTGGAGGATCAAAGTCACTTTTTGATGCAGAACAGGCTACGGTGAAAATAAAAATAGTTTGTCCAAAAATGTGAGCCATCAAACAGAAGGGGACTCTGCTTCTCATTGTTCTAGTAATGACACTCCTAGAGAGACGTTGCAAGGGGAAGCTTTTCCAGTGTCCCAAAGGGAAATGATTGATAGATGGAAAAAAAGCACAAAAGTTGACTAGAAGAATCATGAGTGCTTTGAACTTGAACAGGAGTCTGGGGTTGGAAGATGGAGATGAACTGGAGGAAGTGCATACTGACATTAGGGGATAAATGTGAGACTGTAAAGCATCAGTCACATTTATGACATATGGTTTTACAAGGAACAGTGGCTTAGAAAGATTGGACATTTGTTGACTTTGTTAAACTTGTGGAGGGATTGAAAGGCATATACCCTACTTCTTGCCATTAATGTTCGGAAGGACAATACAAGGGAAAAAAGTAACTGCAAGGAAACCATTTTTTTTATTAACAATATCTATATAAAATATCTCATGATGTAAATTGTATATTATATACTACAGTATTTTCAGTGATTGTCATACGTGATAAAGATGCTAAAGTTTTTTTTTTTTTGTCTTTTTCAGTTTTAAGAAATTCAGGCATTACAGAGTAGAAAGAGAAGAATGGCTGGACAAAAGCATGTTAATATGCAGCAATCTTGGGCTGTTGGACTGGGGATGGGGTTTAAATGTGCACGGATTATAATATATTTAGAGTTGAGATGTTTCATTTTTTGCATAGGTGAATGTCTGGATTAATGCCCTTGGCTTAATATATGTGTGTGTGTGTGTGTGTGTGTGTGTGTGTGTGTGTGTGTGTGTGTGTGTAAGCATGTGGTTTTAAAAATAAGAGAACACTGTGTGTGTTATGAAACGTTTTCCTTTACAAATAAATATTCAGTGTGAGTTGATAAGTCTGCGGCTGAGGGCAGCATTACATTCTGTTCTTGTGTTTCCATGGAGACAAGCTGATTACAGGTACAAGCAGTAAATCTAGAGAGGTCTGGGCATTGTTTGCTGAGGGAAAATTACAAAGTATAAGGACAGCCAGCTTAGTAAAAATAAAGTTTGAAATTATTGGATGTGAATAAGAGATGGCAGATTTCCTGATACCTAAACACTTCCAACATATTTACTAGAACAGAGTATAATTTAGTTTTATTTAAGTATAACCAGTGCAGTTTTTCTTAAGGCTAAAGTTAATGTTTTCTGAAAGCATGCAAGCTATTTATCACATCTGGAAAGGGAATAAAGATAAGACAAGAACAGTACAGCAATAACGTTAAGTAGGACATACAGTGGCATGCATTTTTGCATGGATAACCTCAACTTTAGGTTGGTTAAGACCTGTGTTTGCAGATGTCTATTTGGGATAGTTCATATTGGGAGGGTAAGACTTCATTATATGAAGATGTACATAGTTTTGTGTATTTGTATTAAGTTAACAGGTTATGTAGGTGCTTAGTGGGTGTGTTTTTTTTGTTTGAGGGTTTGCATTAAAATAAAAGGTCTTGTAAAATGGGTCATAAGTTCAGATGGAGACGACAAGAAACCACTGTCTAAAAGATCAATCTCCCACACATGAATGGGTGCATGCAACACAAAAGCTGGAAAAAGACATTTAAAAAAAGCTGTCATATGTAATAGGTGGGAAAAATAACTTCTTATCATAATGGCTACATGGTCCATGTTATTTTGAAATGTAAGTGGCTTCATAGATTAAGGTAACAGTGTTGAATTATATTAACTCACTAAAGACTATAACGCCATTTTTGTATACTTCCAGTTCATGCCTATAGTTTACAATGGTGTCCAGACCTTTTTTTGGGCCTCTTTTTTAACCAATGGCTTATCACCTAATAGGCAGTATTAGAAAGTGCAAAGAATTATTAACAAATTTTCATTAAGACTGTTAATCTAGGATGGTATTAACCAATTAGTCACATTCATATTTTCAAATTTATGTTCATATTCTCATAGTTGAGAGCCTTATATTTTATTGAGGGGAATGGTGTGAAATTCCAGTGTGGGAGAGAGGAATATTCACTGGCATTGTCCATTTATGTCAACATTTTACCTGAGATATTGCTAGCTATTTGTTAGTAATTATAAAAATAAACAGTACTACCATATGTACTTAATATTCCAAATGCAAAGTAACTTACAAACGGGTACAAGACATCAGGTGAAGTCTTAGATGTTCTTGAAGAAAACTGCCTTTGATGTTTACTCTGTAAGTTGCACATCTTTAATTCAGTGTTATTTATAATTGCTGTTTATAAAATTAAGCATACGTTTTCATATGTCTGTAACTATCTCAGTAAATATGCAGTCATAAAGAAGTTTCTTGTTGTCATTTGAAACCTTATGTCTGACTAACAAAACTATTTTAACAATACATGTCTAGATAGTATCACTTCCTAGATATGATAATTTGTAAAAGTTTAACAAAAATATATAATTTGGGGTTTTTGTTCATTATAATATATTATATTATTTATGGAAAGACTGTGATTGAACTGTCTATTATCACTGTAAAGAATACTTCTTACTGATAACCTTTCAATTTGTATAGTTGTAATAGCTTGTATTATTCACAAATGTTGCTGTCTTAAGTTTATTTTTCATAAGATACTCTGGAATGTAAGATATGTGTAGGCTGCTAGGGTTCTGACATTCCACATCACATAGGTTGTTGTTGTGTCTTTCGGCTTTTCCCGGTTAGGGGTCGCTACAGCGGAACTCCGGTCTGCTAATGATTGGTAGTTGATTTTTACGTGCTGAGTTACCAGCCTTGACGCACAACCTTCAATGAAGGTATGCCCATTCACGCATGTCTCCACGCAGAAGACGCTCTAGCTGAGAATCAAACCGGACAGCTTCTTACTGTGAGGCGACAACGCTACCGCAGCACCACCACCGCGGGTATTAATGAGAAATACAGAGTGCAAAGAGCAATGCTACAGGAGACACATTTAGAAAGAAGTAAGCATGTAAATTTGATAAAGAAAGGATTTCAGGATGAATATTCAGCAGAATGTCAGAGACAAAAGAAACAGGGAGTACTTATAGTATTTACTAGAAGAGTTCCAATAGTGATAGAAGAGGGAAAAAGGATAGTAATGGTAGATTTGTGGTAGTAAGGGGTTACTGGCAAGGGAGAAGGTTTACTTTGGCATGTATTTATATTCCGTGTAATGCTCCTTTTATGGAGCTTAAGAAAATTCTGGAAGAAATAATCAACTTGCAGCAGGAAATATTATTTATAGGTGGGGACCAGAACTTCATGTGCAACAGTGTGTGTGTGTGTGTGTGTGTGTGTGTGTGTGTGTGTGTGTGTGTGTGTGTGTGTGTGTGTGTCTGTTGGGGGGGACCTAAAAGGGAAACTATAACAAAAGAGTGTAAAATTTGTGAAGAAATGTATGAAAATTTATAGTACGGAACATGTGAATTCAATAGTAGGAATTCTGAGAGATTTTAAATATTATTCACCAAGGTACAATAACTGGGCTAGACTAGACAAGTTATATTTCATAGGGATACACGCATTTAACTGAAAGCTTCAACACGAATCCAGTAACTATTTCAGATCTTGTGCCAATAACAACTAAGATAAAAATGCAAGGTGATGAGTTAAAAACGAGACATTGATACTTTCCCACCTACTTGTTAAAAAGAGGAATTTAAGGAATGAATGGGTAGTGAAAACTATTAAAGAGTTATTAGGGAAGAAGTACATTTATTCAGAAGTTATAGCTATTGAGTGGGATAAAATGAAAATGGAGTTTAGAAATAGGGTAGAAATAAAAGAAAAAGAGATATATTTAAGAAGTAACAAGACTTGTGTAGAGGCTGACAAAGGTTAAAGTATTGCAGAATAAGGGGACATCTCAGAGAAGAGAAGCAGCTGCAGAGTGCTAAAGAGAAAATACAAAAAGTATTTTCAGAACATGCATGAGTTTAGAAAGACTGTTGTCAAGCAACTGTTTTTGGCAATAAACAGAGTATAAAAACTTCTAGCACAATGCCTTAGGCAACAGAAAGTAAATGGGTTGCTACAGACTTAGGGAGCTTATAACAAGAAAAATAACCAGAAAACGTGTAGCGGTGTTGAGATATTTTGGAAATTTTATGAAAATTTGCATAAAGCAGAGAATTGTAGAAATGAAGAAAGAGCACAAATGGAAATATTTGTGGAATACTTAAGAATGCCAAAGTTAGAGGTAGATGAGGCTCTATATTAACAGCGAAGATAGGAGAAGATGAGATAAAAACAGTGACTTATAATCAAGATTCTAGAAAGTCTCTAGGAATAGATAGTATTCTTGTAGAAGTTTGGAAGCTTGGAGGGAAGAAAGTGATAAATATCTGGAAGGTTTTGTTTTAGCAGTATTTGAAAAGGAAGGGAAGTACCAACATTCTGGAAGAAAGCTGTGTTGGCTGTAATCCGTAAAGATGGTAAAGACTCTTTAGACCCAGCTTTATTTATGCCAATTTCCATTTTAAACCAGGATTATAAAATTTTTATGTATACAGTAGCTAAAAGAATGGCAAACGTGTTACCAAAATTGATAGCTATGGATCAGTGTGGCTTTGTGGAGGGAGGGTAACCATTTGACATTGTCAAAGCAAAATGTATTAGCATTCCTTGATGCAATAAAAGATTAATTAGAAGGCTGTATGAGGGATCGGGGGCAAAAATTAAAGTGGGAATGTACCTCTCTAACATGTTGTGTTTGACTAGAGGAACTAGTTAGGGGTGTCTTCTTTCCTCTTTATTTGCTTTACATTTAGAGCCAAAGAAAACAAGAGACTCAGAAATTAAACAATATAATTGGTATGGTAATCAAGAAAAGTTGCCTGTATTTGTATCTTTTGTGCCTGATAAAACCGGAAAAAGGACATCTCAGTGTTGTGGAACAATTCTGAGACCGTTTCATTGTCTTTTTGGGAGATAACATTCATGAAGATAAAACAAAGGCTACAGCTGTAAACTATGTACTCACACACATGAATTGGTTCGGCAATATCCATATTTAGGAGTATGGATTGAAAAGGATTCTGTTATGGCAGCTAAGGATATGTGGGAGGAGACTAATAAAAAACTGAGAAACTGGAAGCTAGTGTTTATGGATATGGATAGCAAGGTAAAAGCAGTGAAAATGTTTTTATTTCCTTTAGTTTTATTTAAAGGCCAGGCATAATTTTTATCAACCAGGGGAGAAGTTGTGGACAACAGTTAATAAAGAGTTAAACTAATTTATCTGGGAGGGAAGAAGGCAAGGGTCAAGTGAGATAAGCTCATCCTTCCAAAAGAACAAGGTGGTTTAGCATTACCTGATTTGAAGGGATATTATATTAGAGCTACACACCTAAGGTTCATATACTTAACACAAGCAGAAACTATAATTCAAAGTGGAAAGGGATGATGGTGAAGCAAGTGGGAAATTCAGGATATTAGGAGAATGAGATTTTGGATGCAGATCCTTAAGGAGAATAACAACAGCCATACATGATGTTATATTCATAAAGTAGATGAAACTATTCTAAGAACTAAGGCACTAGAATGGAGGAAGGAAATTTTGCAGATTGGGATGACTGCACTAACGGAACAAAATATGGGATAGTGGGGGGTAGAATTTACTGGAGAAAACTGGCAAGGGAACCAAGGTATTGGGAGCAAATAACTAGAGAGAGAAGGCAATACAGTGGGAGGAGTCCAAGAAGACTTTTGGACTGCAGACTAGAGACTACCTCCCCTATCAGAGAATGATATTAGAGTGTAGCCAGAGAGAAAGGGATAGGATAATCCTAAGTGGAAGACCTGCACTGGTAAAGTTTTTAACTGAATCTAGAGCAGAAGCTGCTGTTAAAAAAAGAGAATTGGTACGGCATACAAAATATTGCACAATAACTATAGGAATCAATTGCAAGAGGTAAAAAAATGGGAAAAGAGAGTGGATAAGCAGTTCACAAAGAAGCAATGAGAAGACATGTATATGCCTCCCAAATATGCAACAAACTCTAGAAGATTCAGGATTATTGCTTGGAAGTGTTTGCAGATGCAGTTTTATACCCCAAATAGACTCTAAAAAAATGTCCTGAGGTTTTGGGACTGTAATGAGTTAGCAGACTGTAAAAATTCCCTACAGAGTATTCTATCACAAATATTGTGTTAGTGAATGGGTGTAACTAAGTTTTTTTTTTTTTTTGCCTGAGGTACATCTGAATTGCCTAAACATAGTAAAGCCTTGTTAAGTTTAATTCTGGTGGCTGCCAAAAAACAATTTACTACAAAATGGGAATCAAAGTGTAAACCAACTGTATTTGAAGTAGTGAATATTGTAACAGAGGTAAAAGAACTGGAAGTGGGATCTTTAGAAAATGGTGGGAACAAATTTCATAGAAAACATCGAAATTGTGTGAACAATACATGCAGAACAATGTTTTGGAGGAGAAGTGGGTTCTAAGGAAGGCAGGAATTGAGGAATTTATGTAATGTTAAATTGATGATAGTTATAAAAAAGAATTATATGTGCTGTATAACGTTTGTAACTGAGAACATGTTTATATTGTTTGTTTTCTTTTTTTATAAATGTATTTTTCCTATGTCTTAAGTGATAATTCAGGAGTTATAAAAAGGACATGGAAATCAAGAAATGCATCAGAATTTGAAGACATGAAAACAGAATTGGACAGAATTTTGAACTTAGCAGAATAATGGAAAAAAAAAGAAGACAATATATTAATAAGTGAATCTCATGGTTGCAATATAGCGACAGTCATGTACTGGAGGTTCAGCTACAAACAAGTGTGGTGGCCATGCAGACTTTAGTGGAAATAAATGGGTTAGAAAGTGTGCTAGAAGATTATTAGGTAGACATTGCCTCTTTTACATTGAACCTGTGGTAAGAGATCTGGGTACTCGACAACAATCTCACATTCGACCCTCATGTAGTGGCAGTGGTCAGATAAGCCTTTTACTTGGTTCATCTCATAAGTAAAGGGATTGTATCCAGAAAAAAGGTTATTACCTCTCAGTACTCCTCCTACTAGACCAGTAATTGAGTATAATGCCCTGTTTGGTATGTACCTCTCCAAATATCTGCACCAATTGGAAAGGCCACAGAGATACCTCACAAAGAGAATCCATGGCCTCCCAACACCTGTCCTACACAGATAGGCTCAAATCACTGTCACTCTACTCTGTATTGTACAGATTGCTCAGAGGTGATCTGCAGATAGGCTCACATCACTGTCACTCTACTCTGTATTGTACAGATTGCTCAGAGGTGATCTGTGTCTCACCTACAAGGCAATCCCGGACCTTGCCCTACTGGAGATGTTACATATCTGTAAGTCTAACTCCTCTCGTGTTACATGCTCGAAAGGCCTGAATCTAATATGTGACATCAACAAAACCTGCTGGAGAGACAGATTTGTCTCCCAGAGGCTGCCCTGTCTCTGGAGTAGACTTCCCATACACATTAAACAGGATATGTCACTGACCCTCTTCAAGAGGAACCTTGATGAGTGGATGGGAAACCATAGATTTGTCCCAGGGGTTCCACCTGTGTCCCTCATTGACAGGGGCAACAGGTGCTGACTGAGGTTTCTTTTTGGGGATAAACTATTAGCTAGGCTTGTAAGGGCCCCAGGGCCATTAGCCTAGTAACTTCCTATGATAAGGAGGTAATACTGCATGCATAAAAGGAATATATATGTTTTAAGACATAAGCAATTCAGAGTTTCATATGTTGAAATTGTGTAATGTTTGTCGTATTACTCGTAAATTCCAGTTTTGAAACTTTGTGGAGAAGTGGCAGAAATGTAGGATAGTGAAATGCCAAGCAGGAAATGAGGAAAAAATGTTGGCAACAGACACTGAAATAAGGAAGGATGTCTTCCTGTGGTATACAAGAGAAAGGAAGAAGTTAGGGAAGGAAATGCTTAACAGGTTCAAATGTTAGGAAGGGAAATAAACAAAAATTCTAAATGAATATTTATTCAGAAAGGCAGAGAAGAGTACCAGTGCAAGAAATTGCAAGAAGAAGATTGTCAAATGAGGTGGTAAGTACCCAGAAGGTAGAAAAGATAGCTTGTGGACTGAAGGAGGATAAGACTTAAATGCTAAAATGGATCCCACTAAGGGCTCTTAGAAGAACTGCTGGGATTTACAACTCTGAACAGAACTATTTAGCAGGTCCCATGTGGATGAGTTGGTACAGGGAGAGCGGTGGCAAGCAGTTGTGGTGTTAGTATACAGAGATGGAAGTAGGAGCTGCCTAGGAGACTACCTCCCAGTGAATTAGGCTTCATTGATGTGCAAAATGAGGTAATTGTCTTTGTGAATGACATACAGTTAGGTGAGTTTTGGGGAGACAGTGTTGTGGTATATGTGTTAGGGGTAGCTATGGAGACTAAAGGCATGGTCTAAAGATGTCAGCTTCATGTCAGTCCATGTAAGCATGTGGTACTGCACCCAAGAAGTTACCGGGGGCAGAGTATTTATTTGGAAAACCCAAGCTAAAACTCCTAAATAAGAAGAAGAGGCTGCTAAAACCTGAACTAGAAGCACAAAGAAGTCACATGCTGGGGTAAATGTTGCTGAAATCTAGGCATAGGAAGGTGATAATGCCTGTTTATCAGGCTCTCACTAAGCCATAGCTACTGAGTGGAGATCTGAAGATTACATAGGGAAAGATAGGATGTAAAGAAAAGTCAGGAATGGAAGGTTTAGTAACAGAAGATTAAAACTAGTTTGGTACATGGCACTTATATTTATACATTTATTTATAAATGTTCTGCATGTATACCAAGTAGCTACTAGCTGAGGTTTAGATCTAACAATAACACGAGTCCATTTTAAAAGTTAACACATTGTAGAGTTTTTTTTTTCTGGTTAGAATTGACTTGAAGTATAGTTGCAGTCTTGTAGGTGTTATCGCACCTTTCATTAATTATTATTTTATTGTTGCTATTACAATATTGTTTAGGTTGTACTTTATTGGAAATCATTATTAAGCTAATGAGGATGAGAAAGGGTGGTAAACTATTAATCACGTTTCAGTGGTGCAACAGGTAGCACACTCACCTTTGGTGCAGAGGCTGTTCTATTTCCACAGCAGGTAGAGCAATTGTTATGACTGCAGTGCAGCATAAGGAGGTGCTGCACTCCTGAGTGTGTTGTCTTTCAGATGTAATATTAAACTGAAATCTTATCTGCTTGAGTTGGTGGCAGCTCAGGTGAATGTAAAAGATCCCGCAGCATCTATTGAAATGAGCAGGTGTCTTTTATTTATATAGAAAAAGAACTTTTATTTACAACATATTTACAAATGTACAAATATATAGATAGACAAATCTGTTTACACATATTCTTAATTTTCTTTACAGTCATACTAAATGTTCATCCTTATTAGACCCCAATTCCTTTTTTCCATAACCATCATTTAATTTTACTTAATAGTGTTGCTAAAATCCATTTACCATTAAACATAATTTCATTTATTCATTCATTCCATATAACATAAAATAACATTTTACCTATTTCTTTAACATATTCTTTACTTCTCTTCTTATAATGTCCATATTTAATCATATCAATGTTTATTGTATCCACTTCTTTGATACGTTCGAAAAAACTTTGCGTAGTTTTACCCATAACTTTTTTTTTACTCTTTTACATTTCAAAACATGTGTTATGTAGTTTCTTCTTCTTGATGATGTAAACATATTCTGTCACTTTTCATTTTATATGGCGTATTTCCTTTTACTGGCAATTTATCTATTACCAGTCTCCACAAAAAATCTTGCCATTCTACTTTTTCATTATACCATTTGTTTCTTATTTTCTAGATTTAATTTTTTCATCTGTTAGTAATGTTTTGTCATTGCAGTCTTATAGAAAAAGATAGAAAAGTGTGTTGTACATCATCAGTTTTTATTTTCCACAAAAATATTTTTTTCTTGGTAACATTTTATTTCTTCATTTATTTGTTTTTTTTCTCTTTTGCTCTTTTTTTTTAACCACACCTCAACTTTTTTATCATACTTACATGTATACAGTTTTACTACTAATCTCCCATCTTTTTCATGTATCCATTTTAACACCTTGTATACATTAAATGAAGCAGTGTATACCACTGGGTTAATTAACCCTAAGCATCCTTCCTTTTTATTTACATACAAAACTCCTATTTTTATTGGGTTTAACCTAGAACCCCATATAAATGAAAAACTATCTGCAATAATTCCTTTTTAAATGCTGTTGCAACATAAATACACTTGCAAACTATGCTGTTTTCCCCATCAGTACTGAATTTATGAAATAAGCCTTTTTTTCTGAATGATAGTTTATATGATCTCCAGAGAAGACAGGTTTATTTTATTTCTGTTGTTTTTCCCGTTGAATTCTACTTACATCTTTATTCCCAAATGTTATACCTAGCACAGACATTTACCCCCTGTCTTTACTACATCATCTAAACCTTTACTTTTCTCTTTATTTAAAGCCATCCCTATCACCTCAAGGCACTCATTTGTGCAAATTATTGCTTCCTTTATCCAAATTGTTTTTTACAATTCTAATAATGTCATCTGCATATGTTAACAGAACTGGAATTCTTGACCGCTTCAGATGTTATATACTCCGCCCTCTTCCTTTTGTGAGTTATTTCAAATACTATCACATTCATAACTAATGCAAAGAGTGTACAACTCATTGGGCATCCCTGTCTTACATCACTCCATGTGTACCTCTTGGCTTATCCAGCTATTTGTAAGTATTTTTACTTTATTATTCCTATATTCTGATCTACATAATTTCCTTTCTCATTTATATTATATTGTTTCATTATTACTCATAAGATTTCATGTCCAATTGTATCGCATGCCTTATTAAGGTCTCCTGTCATGATTTTCACTTCTTCTTTTCTGTTTATAATATCATCCACAATTTTTCTGTCACTAATAATTTGTGACAACCCTTCTCCTTTATACTGTATATACTATATTCCATAACATTTTCCATTTTAGTTTCAAATCTCTTTTGTAGTATTTTCATAAAGTTCTTATAATCATTATTCAGTACTACTAATCTCCAGTTTTTAATTGTCCTCTATCTTTATTCTTCCCTATAAATTTAATTATTCCACTTCATAATTCTTTATACATAAAACCTTAATTTAACCATTCTCTCAAAATCTTAATTTTTTTTTTGTTATCTCTTAAATTATTATACATTTCATATCCTATTCCATCTGGTCCAGCAGCCAAATGTATATTTGCTTGTCCTAATACTTTATTTTCTCATTTTAAGAAATCTCTTTTTCCAACTCTTTATTCCCTTTTTCTGATAACTTTTTTTACTTTCCATGTTTTTTCACTACCTTCTTTTTTCTTTAAATATTTCTTATATATATTGTACGACACTATTCATAATCTTTTCCAACTTTTTACTATTTCTCCTTTTACAGTTTTTATTTCTCTTGTTACACTACCATCTTCCTTTTCTAATCTGCTTGAGTAACTTGATACTTCTGTTTTCTCTTGTAAAAAATCTTTGTATATATATATATATATATATATATATATATATATATATATATATATATATAAAACAATTCTTGCATTTTTGTCTTGATTTCTTTTATCTTTTCCTTTGTCAAAGTACTTTATATTGTTATGTTCTAAATATTCTAATGCATTGTTATAAGTTATTTTATATTTTTCTTTCTGTACTTTTCTTGCATCATATTGCCACTGTAAAAAAAATGTATATATTTTTTTAAATATCATCCACCATTCAAATTTTTATAAAATGTTCTCATGATCTTTCTGTAACTGTATTACTGATCTCTTTCCTGCTTTATTCCATGATTTCTCATTTATCCTTTTTATTCCTTTGCCTATTTTTATATATTCCTTGCTTTCCTTTATGTCTAGCCATATTGCAAGATGATCAGAAAATCTTATTTCATCTACCTCTCCTTCTCCTATTACGAAGCCTTCTGATACTATAAAATAATATATTTCAGTTCTGTACATACCTCTTTTGTAAGTCCATGAATTTTTGTCCCAGAGTTTTAACTTGCCACATCTTATAACTTCTAACAGTTTCCTTATATCTTTTTCTTCCTTTTTACGCTTGCCAGTTAAATCACAGTTAAAGTCTCATGTTATAATATTCATATTTATCAGCACATAGTCTAAAACACGATGAAATAAGCGTTCCCTTTCTTTACAATTGCTATACGCATGTAATGTTATAATTATGTATACTTGTTCATTCCATTTTAAATCTACAATGGTTAATCTTCCTTTTTTGCTGAAGTTACAGCTAGTATCAATACTGTATTTCTGTAGAATACATCTATTCCAGGGTATCTCTCATTTTCCAAATTCCAGTTTATCTTTCCTCCCCATAGTTTTTTTGTTTGTAATTTTTCATTTGTTAAAAATCTTGTGTCTTCTAATATAATTACATCTACATTACATGTATCACACTACTCCAAAACGCTTATTCTTCTTTCTGTATTCTTAATACTATTCACATTTACAGAAAGCCCTTTTCCTTAGATTCTTAGTTCTGTAAGTTCATAGCTAATTACTTGACTAGTTTTCTTAATAGGCCATTCTAAGCCTAACCAGTTTCTCTCCCAAAAGTGAGAATCAGACACTGTGCTTTGTGTCTGTATGTCAAACACCTTAACCATTATACCAACTCCCAGTCATTAACTGTATATATATTCTTTTTTCATTCATTTTTTATACTTATCTCTTTAAATTTTTCTTTTTCTGTCATTTACCCTTTTATCAATAGATATTTTTTTTTACTACCTCCCAGTTTAAATAAAAAGTTATTGGAAAGAGATCCTAAAATAGAGATATTTCTATTTGGTTTGACACATGGGACTTATCTATGTCATAGTTGCAGATAATGTAGGTTTATTAGTAGGCTTAGTAGTTTTGAATTTCCTCATAAAAGTTTAAATATTAGAACTAAAGGAAGATTTTCATGTCGTAGTAGCAATATAGTTTACATTGCCATCTGCAGTTCATGTTCATATTATTATGTTGGTAAAAGTATTTGTGAACTTAGATTTCGCATTAGGGAACATGTGAAAGCTGTTAAAGAAAAGGACAACACTAATGCTATATTTAAACATAGTGTTGTTTGTGAAAGTTTTAGGAAGCTTTATTTTTCAGTCCTTAAAATCTGTCAACAACTTTAAGTTTATTAACGGATGCAGTAATGTTTTAGAAGACAGGGAGCTTAAATAGGAGATCCTTCTTAGAAGTGATGAGCCTTCTGGTTTAAATGAGACTATTAATATTAAGTATTTGTTGAAACTTAGAATTTTATAAATTGTAGTTTTATTAACTAACAATAATATTTAAAGTGGTTGTTATGGTATGTTTTGGTATGACACTCGCCACATAGTTGGCTTTTAAGAAAGGGTACTTTAAATATTTTTTTAATAAATGAGGAAGTGATGTCACTGGTTTATTTTTAATTGGAAGTTTAATTGGATGGTTTAACGTTTTTGAGGCCAAAAGTCTTTTAAATTGTAATCTTGGATGAGATGATTTGTATTCTGAAGAAGTTCCTGTAATAAAGTTTTGGGATGAAAGTGCTCAATACAAATTCTATCTCAGTGTGGCTGCTTTTTATTTGTTGGTTGCTTTCTCCATGGGTTGCACTGCCGCTCAGGATTGTGTTTCTTCTTGTTTGCAGTGGTTTTCTCGGATTTTGGATTTTCAGTTTTTGGTTTTTACTTAGCAAGTATATTTATGTTGCCAGTTTTTGAAAATGAATTGTTGCAGATATATATATATTTTTGCATTTATATGGGGTTCTAGATTAAATCCAATAAAAAGAGGAGTTGTAAATAAAACAGGAAGGAGGTTTAAGATTAACCCAGTGGTATATGCAGCTTCATTAAATTTGAACAAAGTGTTGAAGTGGATAAATGAAAAAGGTAAGAGGTTAGTAGTAAAATTGTATAAATATTAAATGTGACACATTTTGGGGATATGGTAAGAGAGAAAAAAGAGTGTATAAAAGGACAAAAAATGTTACAAAGAATTTTTTTGTGGAAAACAAAAATTGATGCTATATAAAAAGATATAAAAGTATGGTATAAGAATCTAGTGATAAAACATTACTATGTGAAACCATGGGAAAAATCAAACGGGTGAAAACAATTAAAGCTATAAAAATGAGAAGCAAATGGTGTAATCAGAAAGTAGAATGTCAAGACTTTTTGTGGAGACTGGTAATAGATAAATTGCTAGTAAAAGGAAATATACCATATAAAATGAAAAGCGATAGAATATATTTACATTGTCAGAAGAAGAAACTATAGAACATGTGCTTTTGAAATTTAAAAGAGTTAAAAAAGTGACTGGGAAAACTATAGGCTGGATTCCTTAAAGCTCGTGGAAGCTATTTGTGGACAGCACAGCAGGCCAACGGAAGCCTTCAGCATACTTGGTGCTGTTGCAATTCCAGAAGCCACACTGAAGGTAGACCGAGTACTTAAGTATTCAGCGTTGGATAAATAGGGATTATGCACACACTGGTCTGATACCAAGACACATTGTGCACACACAATGCAACACAAATGCCACAAACAGCCATGCCGACTCCATTTCTAAAATCCTTGGAGCATACTTTCCGAATGCCAAGCTGTTCAAGCGAATACTACAGATTATGGCAAAATCCATAGCAAAACATAACAAAAATATATAAAAATGCAACCTACTGTTAATGTACTGCAACAGGATGCAGTGATGCAAGCCATAAATGAAGCTGTGGCTGTGCATCTTAGAAGGCAGCAAGCCAGAGTCAGAACAAGGCTGCAACTTGACCAGTCATCAGACCAGATGTTGTCTAAACAGACTGCTGGTGCAGGCTGTCTGCAGCATGTGTGTCCCACACATGTCTGTGCAGACCCTGAGAGGAAATCCCATCCACCTTGAAACCAAAGTATGTCTCAGCGTATGTGCAGTTGCATCTGGGGCATTCCAAAGACACATGGGGGATGCTGTGGGAGTATCACAGACAGCTGCCATTTGTATCGTGGTAAAATTCCTGGAAGCAGTGTGCAGCAAGGTGGATGACTGCATACACTTTCCATCCACTCCCATGGAGTGGAGAACTATAATGCACCAGATGTTCTTCGTGTTTCACTGTTGCAGTCAACACCTGTGGGTTATCTCTGCTGTGGTAACTCTGTCAGTCCAAATACCAGAGTCAGTATTTTTGTGCGCCGGCTGCTGTCAGGTTATCAGTGCTATAAAGCAAGGCAGCTGATGTCATTACATCAGTCTTTCTTGCCGTGGAGCCCGTAGCAGAAGCAGTTCGCACGAGTGCCAGTCGGTTGCTATCAGAAGTTGAATTTCAGCTGAAAACATCTAAAGCTAAGTACCCTGTTGGGGACCCTTTTTTCTTGCTCTAACCGATGTCCAAAAAAGTTAACAATTGTCTCGCCTGTGGAAAGCAGATCCCACATCAAGACTTTCATTCTTACTGCATCAGTTGTTTAGGCCCAGACCACGACGTCCCTCGTTGCCAGTTCTCTGCCCTCTTTAATGCGAGAGCCATTCGCCACAGAGCTCTTTTTGTAGACAATTATTTTCATCTTCCATCTTTGAATTCCGATATGGTGTCCGTCAGCCAACAATCTGTCGACATTCTGAAAAAAACGTAGAGATAAAGATAGAGACAGGCCACACAAGGCTAAGCCTTTCAGCAACACTTCCGCTAAGCAAGTCACCAGTTCTCTGGAATTCACTGAGGCGCTTTCGCAGCCCCTGATGCCTGACTCGCTTTCTGCACAGGCCTCTGCCAAGACACTTTCGGAATCTGGTATGCCGCAGAAATCCACTTCGTCTTCTGAGCATTTGACTGTCTTTGCCTCGCTCGGGTCCAGAGCCGCGACGCAGGCACCGACTTCTGAGGAGGTATTTTGTACTACCGATTCTAGACAAAAAATGACGTCTTCGCATCTGACTACCGCTTCTCAGAGTCCCCAACGGATTTTTTTCAGGCCTAGAAGCCAGGGAACTCCTAGGAAATCTGCTTCTAGCCACCATCTTGCTACTGCTCCCCCACCCCAAGCTCAAATTCTTAAAATGAGGGAGGATCTAATCACCCTTATCCAAGGTACTCAAGCCCCCACTCCTAAAAGGAAAAGGCATCCTTCTCCAGAAATTATGATAGACCAAGAGTCTGAGGAATCTGATTATTCTACTTTTGAAGAGGAACAATATCCCTTAACTGTTTATGAGGATTCAGATGCAGAGGAATCCATCTCTTCTGCTTCCCCTCCAGAGGACCTCTCCTTTGGGGAAACCCTTCCCTCCCTCAGGGAACTTTTTCAATGGGAATCTCTTCCCACAGTCAAAGAAATGACTTGGAGAGTTTCTGACCTGCCTCAGCACAGAACACTGGCCATCCCACCTATTTTGGAAGTGGTGGATGATGTTTTCCATGAATCCAGCTTAGCCCCTGATGCCCTGCCTCCTGCCCCAACTAAACCTGACAGGTACTACAGAGTACCGTATTCTCACAAATACCTGTACAGGAATCCTACTGAAGACCCTGAGGTCATTACACAGGGACCCAAAGGAGCTAAGACTAGTTCTGCCAAGAATCCTCTTTCTTCAGATAAGAAATCCAGAGCTCTGGACAGATGAGGTAAGAAAGTATACACCTCTGCAACCTTAGCTATCAGAGCACTCAATTGTCAATTCCATATGTTAAATATCAACAACACACTTTGGAACAATTAAAACAGAAGATTGCTACCTCTCCTGACGGTGCCAACTCAAAAGAGCTGGCAGAACTACTGCACTCTGCTTGTCAAGTGGCCAAGCACTCATTACAATGTGGATATGATGCCCTAGAAGGCTCTAGCAGGGCAACAGTGACAGGATCTTTTATTAGAAGAAATGAATGGCTGAAGGAACAACCTCTCCTTGATCATGTCAAGTCTAAACTTATTGATGCACCCCTAGTTAAGGAACGCCTGTTTGGGGAAAAAGCAGAAGAGGTACTTAAAAAGATGGAAGACAAAGCAAAATCTATGCATTCAGTAAAAGATTTCTTTCAAGTTCAACTTCCCAGATTCAGCAGGAACTTTCCCTCTAAATGCTGGGCCTTTCCTGCACCTAGCAGACAGGGCCAAGGTAAGCCCCGCAGGGACAGGCCATCCAGGCCCCTATCCCAGGGCCAGCAAAGAAGCAATCAATGGACCATTTCTGTCTCTAAGGCGGAGAGCTCTAAGCCAAGCTTTTATGGCAGGCACTCACAATGACTCTCCGTTCCCCTCTCTGCCCTCCTTTCACTCAACAACACTAGGAGAAAGGCTCACCCTCTTCAAGGACAATTGGGTCTTTATAACCAAGGGCCAATGGGTCTTAAAAATCATTTCTCAGGGATACAGATTCTCCTTCTGCAAACTCCCTGTTCCAAGAGGGTACCCAGATCTCCCCCCAAACCAGTGGTAAGAGGAATTGAATCAGGTCCAAACTCTAATATCCCAGGGATCAGTAGAACCTGTCCCTCCAGATCAAACAGGAAAAGGTTTTTACTCCAGACTATTCCTTGTTCCAAGAAAAGAGGACACTTGGCCCTCCCATCCTGGATCTATCCAAACTGAACATGTCCTTGCTGGTCCCCAGATTCAAAATGATAACTTTGCAGCAGCTCCTGCCTATGCTGACACAAAATGCCTGGCTTGTGACACTAGACCTAAAAGATGCTTACCTCCACATCCCCATCAGGGAATCATACAGAAAATTCCTGCGCCTCAGAGCAGGCTATCAACACTTTCAGTTCTCTGCACTGACCTTTGGCTTATCTACTTCTCCCAGAGTATTCACCAAATGCTTGGCCCCGGCTATAGCATTCTGCAGACAGAGAAATATACAGATTTACCCTTACCTGGACGACTACCTCATTCAGGCAGAGTGCAAAGAAAAGTTGCTGGAGGACCTTCTCTTTGTCAAATCACTCCTAACTTCCCTAGGGTTCACCATCAACGAGAAGAAAATCAAAGCAAAACCCCCACCAGAAAAATTGTTTTCCTGGGAGCTGTGCTAGACACAGCAACCAAAATGGCCTTCCTATCCCCAGAAAAGCAGAGATTTCTGCCTCTCTACTTCACCCAGTTGGCTTCCAGAAGTCACTTCACTATGAGGAAGTTCCTGCAAGTCCTGGGATACATGGCATCTTGCATCCTTCTGATCCCTCTCGCCAGGCTTCACATGAGAAGACTTCAGTGGTACTTAAAGAACCTTTGATGTTAGCACCCTCAGTCCCTAGAGACCAATCTCCCTCTGATCCCTTGTATAAGGTCTGTGCCATGAACAAGGGTATTCCCTTCATCCTCCTCCCTTCCGGCCAGACCATCACCACTGACGCCTCAGACATTGCTTGGGGTGCTCACCTAGCAGGCAGGTATACCCAAGGCTTTTGGAATCCCCAGGAACTTCACTTGCACATCAACCAGAAAGAAATAATGGCAGTGCAAAAGGCACTGACTTCCTTCCAACCCCATCTGAGGAAACTTACTGGACCCCCATGAATGGCAGCTCCACAGAGAAATCTTTCTGCAAATCACCCAGGAGTGGGGGACCCCAGAAGTGGACCTATTTGACTTGCACCTCAACCACCAGCTGCACAAGTTCTGTACCAGGGAGTATCACCTCCTAGCATGGAAGGTTGATGCCTTGACCTTCCCCTGGAGCTCCCTCTTTGTGTACACATACTCTCCTCTTCCCCTTATTCCCAAGATTCTGATCAAAATAAGAGAGGAGAGACCAAATGCCATCCTCATTGCTCCAGATTGGCCCAGACAGCATTGGTACCCCTTATTATGTAGTCTGACCTTACAGCCCCCAAAGCTGCTTCCCTTGATGTCAGACCTCTTGACCCAGGAGAGGGGGAAGGTGCTGCATGGCTTATACACTAAAAACTAACAAGGAGTCCCTGTTAAGCAAACAGGTCCTGGACATCATCACAGAGGCCAGAAGACCCAGCACAAGAAAATCCTATGCAGGAAAATGGAAAAAATTCTGCTCCTGGAAACAATCAAAAGAGGGCAGTACCTCCCAACTTTCCATCCATCTCATCCTGGATTACCTAGCAGTGTTGCTCAATAGTGGCCTCTCTTTCTCCTCTATTAAAATCCATGCCTCAGCCATTTCTGCCCATTATGATTCAGACCCATCCCTCTTCTCGCATCCTCTGATTAAGCAGTTCCTCAAAGGGGTTTCTAATATTAGGCCTCCCAGAGGGACTCCCTCGCCACCCTGGGACCTGAATTATGTGTTAGAAAAACTAACCTTACCTCCTTTTGATCCTGCCACTTTAGCAGAATTGAAATACCTCTCTTGGAAGACTGCCTTCCTGCTAGCTGTCACCTCAGCCAGAAGGGTCTCGGAACTTCAAGCTCTCATGGCTGTCAAGCCCTTCATAATTTTCCATGCAGACAGAGTCTCCCTGAGGACTAACCCCTCCTTCATGCCCAAGGTGGTATCTGATGTGACCCTTAACCAGGCCATACACCTTCCTACCTTCTTTCCCAGCCCTCAAAACAAGGGGGAAAGAATTCTACACTCACTAGACGTGCATAGACAGCTAGGATACTATCTGGACCGTACTAAGCCACTCAGAAAAACAGACCAGCTTCTTGTAAGCTTTGCCCCAGGGGCAGAGGGGAAGCCCATCTCCAAGCAAACCATTTCCAAATGGATTTCACACTGTGTCCATTTTTGCTACAGACTACATGGGAAACCCATCTCCAAGTCTATCCGTACCCACTCCACTAGGGCAACCTCCACTTCCACTGCCTTCCTCAGAGGAGTACCTACCAGGGACATCTTGGAAGTGGCCACCTGGACCTCTGTCCATACCTTTACAAAGCACTACCACCTATCTCTCTTTTCTAAGTCTAGGGCAGGGTCTGCAGTTCTGCAGGGCCTCCTGTCCCATACCTAGGCCTCAACCTATCCTTCCACCCTTTTTCTCAACTTTGGGAATCCTCCCACAGGTGATGACTGCAACAGTGAAACACAAAGAACATAGTACAGTTGTGTACACTTACAATGTTCAAGTGTATTCACTGCTGCAGTCTTGGTTTCCCTCCCTCCATCCCCCACTTAACATCTTCTCCTAGAGGGACAGGAGCTTCCCAAGGTGGCCATTAGCCAACAGGATCACTTCTCTCTCTTTTCCCTTGTGCTTTTGATGGGTTAGGTTAATAAAAAGTGATGTAATGATGTCGGCTACCTTGCTTTATAGCACTGATGACCTGACATCAGACTATAGGTGACGGCAGCCGGCGCACAAAAACATTGACTCTGGTATTCAGGCCGACCGAGGGCTACCACAGCAGGGATAACCCACAGGTGATGACTGCAACAGTGAATGCACTCTACATTTATGGTAAGTGTACACAACTGTACTTTCTGTAACATAGCAAACTTCCCACATATACTTGGTGCAATAGATTGCAGCACATACTTACGAAGACACCAGTACATCCAGAAGGAAACTGATGCATAAACAGAATGGGATAGCCATCCATCATTTGCCAAGTTGTGTGTGCAGCAGATGGCAGCATAACACACATCATGGCAACACACTGGGGAAGTATCAGTGATGCTGCCATTTTGAGGGAGTGAGGTGAAATACCTGAGGGACTGCTATAAGTACAGGAACACAGCTAGGATGCAAGTTAAGGGTTATCCTCCACAACATTATCCATTCTGGCTGGAAGTTTTTTTATTCCCCACAGTAGGTGACTGTAATTATCCACTTGAGCTTTGGCTAATGACCCTGTACCGTGAGCCATCAAACCCTGCACAGCAGGCCTACAGTAGAGCACACACAGCAACCAGAAACACCATAGAGCAAGTGTTTGTATTGAAAGCTATGTTGAGATGCGTGGCTACATCTGGAAGTGCACTGCAAATCACTCCTGAAAAGGCAGCAAAGATGATAACAATGTGCACCATGCTGCACAACATGTTGACCAGAGCACATGGTGGTCTTCCATCTACAGATGTGTGTGAACTACCCCAAGAACTCCAAATGTCTGAAGAGGGCATCCCACATGTATTGGAGTAGGAGCAGGAGGACGTAGGTGACAGAAGTCACAGGCATAGGCAACATAGGGTGCGACCATCAACTTCTGGCACAACTGACAATGGTGTGCATACACACTCAGATTGCTGTATCACTGTATGGTAAACAGTGAGGGACACACATCAGTACTACACATATTTAGCTCTATAATTTAATAACTTGAGAAAAGAGAAATCACACAGGACATAATGCAGAAATTTTAATTTCAGAAAACATATTGCAGTACAGTGGTATTTCAATAATATGAGCCAGCTATGTGTACTACAGTGCTGGACACACTCTATCTCAGTGTAGGGTGACCTTTCTGATGTCTCAGACCACGGTCCACTCTGCCCCAACCACATACAGACACATCTTGCTGTGGTTGGTCCATAAAGGAGATGGATGGGGCTAGAACACTATGTTGAGATGAAGGAGCATGACTGCGAATTGAAGGCTTTTTGACTTGACAGGACCACAGCAGATGGGACAGCAGTTGAACTCTGTGCAGGTTGGACCACAGCCAATGATTCTTGATGGCCAGTGGTAGTTCTGTGGACAGGTGGCCTGCCTATCACAGGTTGCAATCTGGTGAGCACAATCAAGGAGCGCAGAATTCTTCTGGTAGTACGACATTGCTGCAGTACTATAGAAGCCACGGTTTCCACCCACCATGCCACAGTTAGCAGACACTCCTTCTGAGTGGACAGTGCAGACTTAATTTCGCTGTGCCTACGTTCCTGTCCTTCATGCATGACACATAGCTGGTGTGTCACAGGATCTGTGGCATGGGCAAGTGCAGGGATGTCTGAACAATGCTGTTGCTGTGACCCTTCATTTGCCTGCAGCAGGAGGCGAACACCCTCTGACATCTGGCTATGCACATCATCTGCTCACTTATGTCTACAGTGATGCCCTTTTCCTGACTGTTGTGTGCAACTGCCTGCAGCAGTGCAGTGCTGTCAACTGTATATATTGGTCAGTGGTCTCACCCTGTTCAACATCCACTGTGGTAGCATCCTCTGAATGGCCAGGCAAGTGGATCTCCACATCTGAGGCTACATCTGCTGCAACATCACTATCAACTTCATGGATGGATTCTCCAAACAACTCATGGTCCTCTGTGCCAGGGGCCATACTAACATGCTGAGACAGATCTTGAACAACATCATGATTGCTGTATGGGCTGCCGGATGATCCAGATAGTTGATGTGCTGCAAGATACAAAGACACATATCAGGACAATATGCCTACATCACATGATGGATATCATCAAAGACCTGTGGCATGTATATCTTACTGTAATCTTACAAATAATAATGATTTCAGTTGTGGTTCACTGTATGTATGTTACAGACTGTACATAAATTAAGTATATAATCTATTTACATGGCCAACATACATGACATATGTGATGGTTAAAAAACACAAACACCTGGTAAAAAAACTCATGGGAAGATGGTGGTGTTGAACGGGGATGAACTTCAACTAGTGTAGGGTAAAAAACAACATTACTGATCACATCATTTATACCATTAACCAGATGAACACAGTTAAGATATGCAGAATATGTGACGTACACATACCAATATGTGCACTTGAAGACATTGATGTAGATGACCTTGGAATGGTGAGAATTACACAGTATTAATGGAGGTAAACTATAGGATTAACAGCAAGGACAGGTTTGAAACATGCTTAATAGCATACCACTGACAGATTCCTGCTGTGGAGAGGTTATGGGTTGTATTGTGGATCCTGCAGTGGGAAAGTAAAGAGAAAGACAGCACAGTCTTGTATTTAACAAAAAGAATACCAGCAGCATCGCATATACAACCAGGTAATATGGGCTGCAAATACTCATGTGATGGATGATGCAACTGTACACCAGATGGGCCTATTCTGACAAATATTGACAAAAATCTTGTATGCTAAAAATTGCTGAAAGCTATGACAGTTTTGCTGTAACATACCTGGTCTGTTTGCACTTAAAAATGCATGGCTTGCCCATCCACTGGATGCACCTGTAGTGTACAGTGACAGGGAAACAACAGTATAACAGTAAACAGCAGTGCCACGAAATGAGGTTGAGACACTAACGAGGTAGTATTCACAGTAACAGTATAGAGACACTTGCCTGCTGATCCCTGGAGTAGTCTTGAAGTAGATAGACCTGTGATTATTAATGCAGACAGCATTACAGATGTTGTTTGGGCTGCTTTGTGTGTAGCATCAATTGCAGCAATGCATGTAAGTAGACTTGTGTTCATCATCCTCACCCTTTGTGGATATGTGGACACTGCTCAACTCTGCTATTGTAGATAAAAAACATTAATACATGAATATGCATGCTACAGCAATATGCAGTGATTGTTTAAATACACAGCCATGTAATGGAAATAAAGACATATATGTTATTCCTGGAACACAAGTTTCAATCCCACCACCAGGAATGTGTCGCTCCCCTATTGCTGCATGCAGTGAGGCCAGAAATAATGTGATTTCATCGGGGTAAGTCAGTGGTGGTCCACTGCTAGTGGCATCTCTTGATCTCTCCTAACATGTCACTATGTTGGCTGCACAAAGGATCATGTGGAAGCAGCAGCATCTGCAGGCTTCACAGGATCAGTTTTGGCTTCCAACTGCATTGATCATGTTGGAGAGGTCTGTCCAGATTTTATTTCTCTAAACAGTATCAACTGAATGACCTAGGAATCTCCATTCATATTGACGGAGAGCATCAATTATGCTGTCATTTTCCTGAGGGAAGAAATTGTTACCTCTAGGACGTTTGGCCATCTGAAAGACAGTGATACACATTTCATTCTGTGAACAGCATATGTCAAAATAAATGGTATGCATTCCTGTGCAATGAAAATGTCTGTATAACAGTGTGTATGACAAATACTAATGTGACGTATTACAAGTAACAACAATGCCTTCATGTGTAACATTGGTAAAATCAACATAACCTGTAATATCTTTACAGTCTGTAAGTGGGATTAGAACCCCTGATAATATATATGTATTTCATGGAGGTCCAAAGACAGCAGCATCATGCCACAAGTCTACTTGAATATCATATTCAAATACTATAATAGATAACAATTTGAAGAACTTACAGAATGTGAGGGTAAACCTCAGGATCCATAGCCAGGCCACAGACCACACAGATGCTTAGTATATTGAGCCAGTACTTATAGTTAAGAATCATCATTGAAGACACATATGTAACCGCAATAGCGCATGTTTTTAACCGTTTTGTTAGGAGACATGAATTAAAAAATGTTTGTAATATCAACATCACATACTATATACAGATAGTGTTTTGATTCGTAAGTTTCCATAGTTACACCACGGAGTGCAATGAATTACCAGTAAGAACTGAGGATCATCCGTAAATCAGCCGTCTTATACTGTTTACATTTGCTGTGGAAGTCTGTCTGTACAACTGCATATGGGACTGAAATAAACTTTAAAAAAAAAAACACCTGTATTCATAAAGTTCAAGACAACATCTCTCCAGTAACTTCTAACAACTTCTGTTAAAAATAACATTTTGGGTAATACTAATTTGTACGGTATTTACTAATCACCAAACAATTGTCAATTTTCCTTTCACTCTGAATCACAGAATCAAAATGCATCTTGCACCATACATAATTAATGAAGTTCATTAAAATTCAAGTTTTTGGAATCCCATTCACGCACATCTGTATAAATTGTCTTTATGCACCAAAGCACCCAGGTGTACTGCGTAAACAGCCAATAGGTATCGATAAATGGTACCATGTGTGGCACCATTGGCATCATCTTCCAGTGATCTGATAACATGACAGCAGCTCCACTTTCAAATATTGATTTTGATACATTTACTGATCAGACCATTGCTAACTGCGAACTGAGTGGTACCTCAGTGAGGATTTCTCTGTTTTTGTATTTTACAGACTACACCAACTTGAGGATCATAATGACTACTTTGAGGAGGCTGAGATGTGTCCATGATTCAATTGGACCGATGAGGAGATGACCCTGATACTGACTATGTATGCCGGAGAGGAGCAAGGATGAGAGCCAGATCCAGGAACTTTGCTGGGATTGGTGTAAGGAACTGGATCGCAAGGGAGCACTGACAGAAGAGGGGGAATCTACCGCTGTGGTGTGAAGGTTCATCACCACTATGATGACCTGCATTGGAGGGACGTGGAGGAGCTTCGGTGGAGGGTTGCCAAGATATGGAGGCAGCGTGCAGATCCCTACAGTAAGTATCAATATTCCACGTATACCTGAGCATTGCTATGGATTTTACAGATATTTATCTGCCCATATATATATATGTATATATATATATATATATATATATATATATCAGATGGATGTTTTTATAACCATGTATGAAGTGCTGTGAGAATTAGCTTGTGGGGACAATTAAGTGGAGTTGATAAATACTGTTTTGTTAACTATGGGTTTGATTCTTATGTTGTTAATTTATTTAATAATGTGTATAATATCCATAATTATGTCCTTTGTAGATGTACATTTGTTTTACAACATTTAATTACATAATTTCACATAGCCACTGCCCTCGTGCATCACAGATGGCTATATGCCTAGGTCACAAATGACTGCACACTTTGTAGTTTTCCATTGTAGTCCCGCAGTATCACCTATTGCACCATTGTATATTGGAATAAAAACATGTATATAACTTCATTACATCATTTCTCCTAAACAATTACACAGACTCATTTATTTAATTTAAAAAAGTAATGTCTGTCCAACTGCTTACATATATGTTTTTAGTTATGCTTTGATACACTTTCTAAACACAGTCCATATCTTAGTCTCTAACATAGGTTAAATGACATTATAGATTCAAACCTATTTAACAATTCATTTACAAACTTTAGCTTAAAATCTAGTCTAATAATACAAGCATTACACTATTTACATACCATAGCCTAGGGAACCACTTGTAGTCAGTGTAAGCCCTGCTCCGCTTGCCCTCGCTGTGCTTGGGCTTGCTTTGCACCCCTCCCTACCCCCAATTTCCACCCGCCCCCACTACCTACAAATTTATAGGTACTTAACCACACCCCATCAGCCTTACTGCTTTACTCTTTCCACCCTGACTTGACACCCTATCAGCTATCCACTATCATTCTTTCTCCACCCACTTCCACTATTATTCTTTCTCTACCCACTTTACTATCCCTCTACTGATCATCTGATCTTCTTCTGTTGTTGTTACTAAACAACAGATACGAACCACTTTACTCCTTTCTATCACTATGTTATGCTATTCTTTACTACCCATTATGTTAGTCCCTTATGTACTTACTTTGTATGAAAACCAACAGCTTAATGAGCATCAGTTCCCAGCAGGTCACACTATTCTCATAGCTGTAGAACATTCCACCTTTTGCCATACTATTAATAAATGGCAATACTCTACAACATTCTCACTCCCACAGCATGCTAACCGTATGTACATTAGCACTAAATCCAAACAATACCACAAACTATTACACAAACTCCTGAGGTTCATCACCAAGTATCGACTTAGTCTTATACTCAGTCATGATATACATCCTAACCCTGGCCCATCCACCACTGATACACACACTCCCTCTGCATGCAGCCTAAGCCACAAAAATATAATCAGCAGACCAACTAACTCTCTCCTTGTCTGTCATCTCAACATTAGTAGCATTAATAATAAGGTACATGAATTGCATGCTGTCCTAGCTGTCTACTCCCCTGAGATTCTCTGTCTGTCTGAGACCTGGTTAAAACCTTCCACTACTGACAATGAAGTGTTACCGCCTGGGTATAAGATACACAGGCTGGATCGTGCATCCAGAAAGGGGGTCTAGCTGTACACTATAAATCTGAGTTGAATGTGAGTGCAGATGTTATTCAACCACCTCAGATAAATAACTCTGAAATTTTTGCCACTAGATTGCAACTTAACAAAAATAAAAGCATCAGCATCATCTTTATGTATATTCCCTCAGGTAATAACGTAGCCATACTTGAAGACACCCTTTACTGGTTATCATGTCACTACCCCCAAGAAACCCTAATCCTAGGAGACTTTAACATAGACTGGGGTTCCTGTTCCTCAGAATCCCCTTCTACCCACATCAACCTGCATGCATTTGCTCAAACCATAACACCCCCACTAGGCTAGGTAAACCCACCAAAAAGAAAGCATACTTGACTGGGTACTTGTAAATAGTAACCCCCAACTGTACATTGCTGGTACCCTCCCCGATGACCTAAGTGACCACCTCCTCACTTACATAGTCAAGAAAAAAGCCATTAATCCACAACAACCCTTACTCAAAAAAGTCAGAAACAAAAGTGACTTTAACCCTGACAAATTCCGACTGGAACTTAGTTCCTGTAACTGGTCTATTCTAAAGCACCTCCCCTTAGAGGATGCAGTTGTGTACTTTAACAATAAATTTCTTGAAATTCTAGATCTACATGCACCGGTCTGCTCTAAGCGAACAAAAGCAAAAACTGCACCTTGGCTCTCTAAAGAGTCTAGACTAAAGATTACCAGCAGAAATAAACTATGGGCTGTATGGTGCTCCACTAAAGACCCCCATGATAATTTTAAATACAGGCATGCTAGGAAGAATCCTCAGAAGTTCTGGGCTGGGCTGAACAATCTACTTCATCCTGGAAAAATGTCTACACCTACCCCTGCTGCCGTTAGTGATAAATCCCCAGAGGAGGTCTCAGACAGTTTTAACCATTTCTTTACCGAAACAATTCAAGCCCTAGCTACCCAATTACCTCCTAGCTCCCCAGGCACTGACATTACTACTTCTAAATACCGACTCTCATTTAGCTTCCAACCAGTGTCCACATCACTTATCCGTAACCTGATCAAGAAACTAAAATCCACCACACTCTCCGCTGACCAACTCCCCGCCGAGTACCTACAGAAATCAGCTGATGCCATTACCTATCCAATTTCAATACTAATCAGTCGTACCATTTCAGATGCCATGATCCCCACCATATGGAAAACGTCCTATGTAATTCCACTACATAAAGGAGGTTCCTCAACTGAATTCTCCAATTATAGACCTATAGCTATACTTTCACCACTTGCAAAGATTATGGAAAAGTGTATACACAAACAATTCATGCACCACCTAATCCAAAATCAGCTCATGGCTGATAGCCAGCATGGTTTTCGGCCACACCATAGCACAACCTCAGCCCTAATGGCTTTTACCAATACCATAAACAATAACCGTAACAATAATCACATATCCTCTGCCCTCTTTTTGGATCTTTCTAAGGCATTTGATATGGTCGATCACCAACTTCTGCTTCGCACCCTGCAACTTTCTGTCTAGATTTTAAAGGCCTTCTTTGGTTTGCATCCTACCTTAATGGGAGACAACAGGCTGTCTTATGGCAGAGGTTGGCGTAATGGTTAAGGTGCTTACCTTAAAAACACAAGGTGCAGGGTTTGATTCTGACATGGGGTAATTGGCTAGGCTTAAAAATGGCTCATAAGAGCAGTTAGCCTAGTACTAACCTATGAACCTATGAACAAGCTCTCTAATCTATTGCCGAACACCCTTGGAGTACCACAAGGCTCCATATTAGGTCCCCTACTGTTTTCCATCTTTATTAATGACTTGCCTACAATCATACCAAACGTCAGCTGTATCCAATATGCTGACGACTCCACTCTGATCTGCTCAGCTACATCCCCCACAGAACTGAGGGTTGCTACCCAGTCCACCTTTTATACCATAGAAAATTGGCTCTCTAAGTGTCAGTTGTTACTGAATCCCAAAAAAACTAAAATGTTGTTATTCTCACCAACTCAAAAATCTGCTCCCTTCTCCTTCAACATAAATACAAAAGATGGGATAATTATTTTCCCCGACCCCTATACAAAACTACTAGGTGTCATTATTGACAATAACCTTAAATTTGACCTACATGTAAATCAAACAATCAGGAACATCAATAAAAAATGTGGGTCCCTCTATAGAATTAAAGCTTTCCTTACCCCTCCCGCTAAGATGGCCATAGCTCGTTCCCACCTACATTCAGCAATTTTATATGCCTCCCCCTTCTCTCTAATCTAAACAAATCTGCACTCAATAGAACCCACCACTGCATCAATCTGAAACTGCTTGGGTGGCTAGAACTTCCCAGTCTTATCCAGTATAACCTGCTGATCATGGCTAACAAAATCCTCTATAACCCAGATAATGTACCAGCCCTTAGAAATATTATCACCCCCCCCCATAACAATCCAATATTGCTCCGATCCTCGAACAAACTACTAATTCAGACAATCAAAACTAACAATGCAGCTGGTGATGCCCTCTTTGCCACCTCAGCAGGCAGAGCCTGGAACTTACTTCCAGCTGACATTACGTTGCTCTCCTCCGTAGGCCAATTTAAAACTAAACTCAAACAACATATGGCATTACACTGGCTATGCCACTGCAACAAGCCTGGCTAAACTCTCAGCATGAATGTGAATAATCTTGTTAACCAACTATTGTTAATTCTCTCCTGACTATAAGCAGAGGAATCTTTTAACCTGTGATCTTGTCTATTTCATGTTTGCTTATATATTTTTTGTAATTTCCATTCATGTAATAATTGTCTTAATAGTTATTTAATGCATTTTTTTAAATACCATACAGGCAATTATGTCTTATTAGTTAGTTAATGTATTGTATGTTTTTGGAGCTCATCTCCCCTGGGCCTCCGCTGAAAATAGACATTGATCCGGTCGGACTATCCCAGTCAACAAATGTAAAATAAATAAATAAATTTCTTTACAATAAAAGGTCCAAAAATTGTTTGCATTTTCCGTATACATCCAATTTCTGCAGGACTTTTAATAGACACCTGCAGTACCAAAATGAAACTCTTGCTGAATGTTAGCTTGGCCTGTAAAGCAACTGGCCAGCATGTCTAAAGTTTGGTGTGCTATGGGTTCCAATCCACGTGGGGAAACATATGTATGTAACTTAACCCATGGCATTTTTTTGGAAGAACCATACTGCAGTACTTTATATTAATGTTTATGTTGTGCATGGTAACAACTCCCTGAGATAGTCTTTGAATTTCTGCAAATATGGCTGTAATCTGTAATGCTTTGATAACATCAGCTTTCTAATAGCAAGGTTTGTAGAGCAATATATGTTTGTTTAAGAATGCCATGTGCTGGATGGCAGTGCAGATTATGAGGAAGCAACCCAGCATTTCTATGTCTTGGTGTGCTGTGTGTTCAAATCATGAGAGTGGAGACATATATTGGAAACTGTTATCATGCTTTAATGTACCCATAGCATTTATTTATAAAAGCATATTACACTTATTGATATTAAGGTATATTTTGAGCATAGTTGCAACTAACTTGGTTGTTTGTCTAATTCCTACCAACATAGCCATAATCCGTAACATTCCATTAACATCAGCTATTTAACCGTGGGGCAGTAAACGGACAGTGCAGTACAGAAAGATACCCAGATAGTTCCAGTAGTAGTAGGAGCAATGGGTCTTATAAAAAAAGAGTCTACTGTCATATTTAGATATGCTACCAGTACTTGTAACTCCGTACGAATTACAGATGGAGTCATTACTGGGCACATTGCAGGTGCTGTGAAGAGCACTTTTGTCTGACATCAAAGAGTGAAACAATACTAATTTAATGAACCTTAATCATAGTTTGACTTGGGAATGTGGTCCATTCCCATCATGGTATTAGAAACACAAAAGATTTGGACAAATTAAAAAAGGGCAGTACATCTTGATAAATCCTGTTATATGTCTGAACACTTTTTTTGATTAATATTGTATACTTTGTAAAACTGTTATGCAGGTCTGTTTTCTCATGAAATATTAAGGTCAGTAGTAGAAAATCATCATCCTCAAATTTTGAAGGACTGGGATGGGCAGACCAACAGCTGAAATGAAAACTAGGGAAGATGTATGTATTTTCCTAGTGATGTACAATTTAGCAAGGAATATCATGGTCCTTACACATGTGTCTGTTATGTACAGCAACGTGTATGGTTCTGTTCACAGAAGCTGTATGCTACATGACACTGTCACACTTGATAAGGAATGTATGCTCTCCATTACTATTAATGTTTCTGAACACAGTGATGACTTGAATGTAGTTTTCCAACTGTTTAACAACATGAGCAGCACATGTTCATACTTTGCAGTCCAAAGCCAAGATCATTATTTTTAGACCATTTCCCATTAGAATGCAGGAATGCCCATAATGCATGAGTAAGGCAAGTGAAATTGTCACACAGTAGCTGTGCTTACAAGTGTGATTAATATCTAACAGTGTTGATATTTTATGTATCATTGAGCCATTGTTTTAGCACACATTTTTTGAAATGTACACCACAACCTAAATAACCGTTAGGTTGGTGTATCTGCTACACATCTTGTTTAGTTGGTTACTTTGCACACAATTCTACTAGTTATTATAATGCATTGTTTGGCTCACTTGTATGTCTGTGTTTTCTATTGATTGATTGGTTATGTATAGGCTGCCCATTCATAGAATGAATGGTTGTCTGCTTTATCAGTGTGTCATGCCCTTCAGTTCAACGTTGATATTGCATCTGCCTCAGACACCATGTGTGCTGTAGCCTAGGTTTACTGACACTTGAGAATATACCCATTTGATTGCAAAGTTCATCTTCAGCATGCCCTGCAGGTCAACATTGATATTATATGTCTCAGACACCTTGATTGTTTTTGTAGTAAGTATAGCCTAGGTTGCTTGACACTTAAGGAGATACCAATTTGAATACATCAGTTCATATTCAGCACACCCTGCAGGTCAACATTGGTGTTGTATCTTCCTCAGACACCTTTGGTGTTTTTGTAGAAGCACAGTTATTGCCTGTGTTGACTGACACTTGAGCAGATACCCATTTGATTGTGGCAGTTCAGTATCAGCAATCATATTCACAATGTTTTTCTTTTTCAGGGTACTGATTGCTAATTGTTTTTGTAGATAATGCATGCAGATGTACACATACAATACGGTTAGTAATGTTTATATTGGATTCTAATGTGTCAAAAGTTGTGTTGACTGAGCATATTGCATTGGTTTTAGTGTTGTACTCATTATATTGATGTGTGTTCCGACAAATATCATGCTGCCTGTCTTGGATGTTTGTCATATGGCTTGCCTATTGTCCACAATATTGTCAGATCACTTTCTCTTCATTTTAACATTGACACTTTCTGGATGCTCATATAAATCATTGATTGCTGACAGTACAATCTGTTGATTTGAGCATTCATACATTCTTACAAAGCTAATGATCCATGTGTATGTGTCTAACTATTTAGAATTGTTCAGAAAATAATACTTTCGTCCTTTTAGGACCATGACACTTAGGGCCATATGTAATTCTGTCCATAATAGATGTGTGTCAGTCCCTGTGTAAATTGTCATCACAATCATATTGTGTTTTGCTGTGCTATTCATGGGACTTTGTGTGATAAACATTTGCTTTTCTTTTCTTTTGTGTTTTGCAGTTAATCTTTACAGAGCATAGGAGCCATAGACGTTCTGAGATCTGAAGATGATGAGCATATCAAGGCCACTGCCAGTGTATTCTGAGGTATATGGTGATGATGATGATAACAATGATATTAAGGAACCTGGACCAGCCCCTGACCGAGCCATCCTGCCTGCACCCTGGAGGAGAAGTCACCATGACTGAGATAGAAATGATTCTTGGGAGGAGATCTGAGAGATCATGACCAGTGTGATCTGAACATAGATGAGGGACATAATGGGGTCCTTCTTTGAGGATGTGGCACAAGCTATTCAGGGTGATAGCTTATGAGATCAGTCAGGAGTCTGAACCCCATCAGCCTGATCTCTCCGATCCATAAGTATTGTCTTTGTGCTCCACTTGTGTTATGCTGCCAACGTGGTGATTGCCATTTCATTGACTGAACTGTATGCACACTCTTGTGCATGCATACCATGTCTCTGTCATGCTTATGAGTTATTGTCATATGACATTTTACTTCGGTTTCAGTGTGTGCTTGACACACATGAGCACATTGCACTTTCCACACACATTCAATTATCCATGGATTGTTGAAGTTAACCTGCAGATGGTACTGCAAGAGGCATCCTGTAAACGTGTGTTACTGGGGGACTGACAGA